>NC_066579.1:283672223-283697223 GCF_024323335.1 Lathyrus oleraceus | reverse complement strand
TCACCAAAACAGTGTGTGCACTCCATGTTGTTTTGCATAATGCAGCTAATCAAAAGAAATAACATGTATGTTAAATAAGTCAAAGGGTGGAAATACTAAAAATGAAAAATGATGTAGGAATGAAATAGAATTACATTGGCCAAGAAAAGAAGATAACTCAGCCAAGTACAAAATGTTGTCATTTAGGGACGTGTATTTTGCCCATAACTAGATACACATGTTCGAGGCGGACAATGAAGAAACAACCTTCATGACTGAATGAGCTAACTACAGATACAATGTCATGCCCTTCAGCCTGAAGAATGCAAGATCAATATACTAAAGGATTATGAAAAAATATTCAAAGAGCATGTAGACAAAAAGTTATAAGTTTACAAGGATGATATGATTGCCAATTCTAGAAATGAAGTACTACACGACGACAACCTATAAAGCGTGTTATGACGGGTTCAACAATATACTATGAGACTCAAATTGGAAAAATGTACATTCATAATCAGAGACAGAACATTCATATGCTTCTACATAACAGAGAGAGTCGTAGAAGTGAACCTAGATAAATGTGAATCAGTAATAAAAATTAGAAAACCAACAACAAAAAAAGAGGTAATGACATAAAATAGGATGCTCACGGACTTAAACATATTCACCTTTAGATCGACTCAACATACATTACTATTTTACAATTTACTGAAGAAAAAAACACATATTGAATGGACCCTGGAGTGCGAACTGGCGTTCGTATCCCTAAAGACAACTTGATAAACCCATTAGTGTTATCAAGACCAATGGTTGGGAAAGTTTTGTTCCTATATTTAGAAGAATGTATGGTTTTTTCTCGTTGTGTTATAAAATCAGAAGGTGGTGTTCTTGGCAAATGGTGGTAGCAACAACAAACTTCCATGCTTTGTTGGTGAATACTATGATTTTTTGAAGATTTGCATGCGAATGTAACTAGAAACATAAGGAGAAGAAATATGGGATGCTGTTGAAAATGGTCCATACGTTCCTACAACGGTCATCAATGAAGTAAAACAAGTTAAAGTAAAAGGCTATTGGAATGAAGATGACATAAAGAAAGTGATATTTGACAAAAATGCTAAGAACATTCTTGCATCAACTCTACATATGGATGAATTCTTTCATGTTTATAATTGTAAAACAACAAAAGAGATTTGGGATACTTTGGAAGTGACTCATGAAGGAATGGTAGAAGTAAAGAGATCCATACGTTCCTACAACGGTCATCAATGAAGTAAAACAAGTTAAAGTAAAAGGGTCTTGGAATGAAGATGACAAAAAGAAAGTGATATTTGACAAAAATGTTAAGAACATTCTTGCATCAACTCTACGTATGGATGAATTCTTTCATGTTTATAATTGTAAGACAACAAAAGAGATTTGGGATACTTTGGAAGTGACTCATGAAGGAATGGTAGAAGTAAAGAGATCCAAACTAAACACTTTATCGCAAGAATACAAGATGTTTTGAATGCAACCTGGAGAAACAATCATAGATTTGCAAAATAAATTCTCACACTTAAAAAATAAATTGATGACTCTTGAAAAAACATTTACAAATGAAGAACTAAATCTCAAAGTCCTTAGATCATTGACAAGGTGATGACAATATCAGAAAAGTAAAGTCTCTTTAAAATATCTTTTGCAGCATTGCTCGGTAAACTCTAAGAACATGAGATAGAACTTGAAAGATTGGAGAAACATGAAGAAAAAGAGAAGAAAACCAAAATCATAGCTTAAAAGTATAATTAAGGGAAGCAATGGAAGAAGAGAATCCAGATAAAGATGAAAACATCATCCTTCTTATGAAAAGGTTTGGAAAGTTTCTTCAAAATGACAAGACTTTAAGATTTGGTCAAATAAGAAAGTTCTTCAAGAAAAAGGTATTCAACAACCAGATGTTCACATGTTTCGAATGCGGGAAGCAATGTCACATGAAAGAAGATTGCCTGAATCTTGCAAAGAAAAGTAGCCACAAAGGAAACAAAGAATTCAAATCAAAGGCATGCATTACTTGGTGTCCCGGCTGGAAAAATGACATAGTCGCCATCATCATTTATTTATTCCTAAGGAATAGGGAAATAATGATAAAACCTAATTGTTAAGGTGAGATACAAGGTTCGAGAGTCAGTTAAGTAAGGGAAAGATGTTAGGCACCCCTTACCTCCATTGTATTCAATGAGATCCTCCTATAATTCTGGGGCTAATGCATGTTTCTAAGGCGTTTGCTTTAATATTTGTTAACTATTAGTTATTTATTTATTTACAAAAGGTAATACATTTAAATGGACGGGAGACCTAAAAAGGTTTTTTTTATAATTGTACTCGCTAGAGTTCACAACTATATGCCTATGTACCTCCACGTTAGGCGAGGGATCAGAGTACCGCAATTCTTCTTAAAAATGTTGGTTGGTTAGTTATTTTTATCCCTTGAAAACTCTCACGCATCGGGGGTAGAGAAGTGTTTTTTTAGAAAATGTCTCAATACACTAGGGTAAAGGTCTTATGGTTTGAAGCAAAGTTGAATTGATTTTAACCCTTTATCCCTTGCAAAAATCTTATTTTAAATTATTTAAGAAAATAAAATAAGAATCGTAGTTATGTGATAACCCATTATCCCGATTTAATATTTGATAACCCCTTTATCGCAAATTATATTCATGTCCTTATCCCGTTTTAATTTTAGAATATTATTTAGTAACAATATATTAAATATAATATGACACAACAATAAATCAAATTAAAGATAATACAAATAAAATAGGATATTATAAGACACACCCTTTTTCCAAATTTTTATCCCACATTACATCCCTAAACCCTAATAATTATCCCAAATTTTATGTCCTAATTCAAGATTTAATCAATCCTAGTATAAACGATAAAACCCTAATCAATTAAAATATTATCATCACACTTAATTAACTAGATAAACATAACAAAAATTTAAATTTTAGTTTTATTTGAATTAATATTAATTAGATACACCCTAATTAATAATTAACTAAGTAATTTAACTAATTAAGAATTAAATAGAAAAATTAATATTTAATTAAGTAGTTAATTAATTAATAATTAATTAATTAAGTAGTTATATATAGAGAGATTATAATTAATTACATGATATAGTTGATGTGAGACTATTCGATATACAAATATTCTTAATACTATATTTACAAATATCAACACTCCCCTTCAAGCTTGAGCATATAAGTCAAATGCATCAAACTTGTCACATATATAATTAGTTTTAGGGTTTCGTAGAGATTTTGTAAACACGCCCGTCAATTGATCATTAGAGTTGACAAAGTTTGTGACGAAGTCACCTGATTCAATTTTCTCTCTGACAAAGTGACCGTTTATCTCAATATGTTTGGTCCTCTCATGGAAGACTGGATTTGAAGCAATGTGCAATGCGGCTTGATTATCACAAATAAGTGTCATTGATCTTGATTCTTCAATTTGAAGTTCCTTTAGCAACTATTTTAACCAAATAAGTTCACATGTTGTCATTGTCATTGCCATATACTCTGCCTCGGCGCTGTTTACCTGGAAAATTGGTAAACAACCACTGATCTTCCAAATTTCTAAATTTGGTTACTCGCAGGATCGATCAGATTGATCCTAGGACATGTGCTAAGTGTTTTAGAAATGTGGTAGTAACGAATAATCAAGACTAAGCGTCAAATCAGAGTTTAAAAGAAAACTAAGAACAAATGGTGAGTTGAATGAAAAATATCTTAAATCAGCGTTTGAAACTAATAAAGAAAAAGTGAAGTAAACAACAGAAATCATAAAGGATTTAGAAGTGACAAAGTAAATGTCGCAAGTACATGAATCTTAAGAATGTAAAGTAAGTGTTGAATGCAGGGAAAGAACGAAGAAAACTTAAAACTGCAAATGATAAAGTAAAAGGAAGGTGTTTGAAAAAGAAGAAGTGAGGAAGTATATTTCTGGAAAAAAAAAGTAAAGACAAATTTATATTGATTTGAAATAACTAACAATGGTGTAGACAACGTACATTCTGCGTTTTACAATTCTTCTTCACACGAATACTTAGTAAATTTACAAATTTTGTACACAATTTGACACACCCTTTTCTAACACTAAGACCTTATATTTATATTGGATCGAAATAACTGCTTTGATGGTTCTTCAATCACGTCGAGACACATGGTGCCTTGCATGCGCGCATTCATTCACCATGTTCCACGTGTGCTCTTACGGTTTCTGACGAAGGCGAAATTCCCTCCTTTATTTGAATTTTGAATCTTTGATCGAAAACCGTTTTCAACCGCTTCTCTAAAGAACCGCTCTGAAGTCTCAACTGTAAGCTTGATCTTTATCCACCTAGCCAAGTCGACTCATTCCAGCTTGTCGAATACTACTTGGTCGAAACCAGTTGTGCATATTTTCCAATTTTGGTAATTCTGGATGGGCGTCGAAAATATGAGCTACCAGGCACTTGATCTTGCAACTACATTTTGTTTCTTACTTTTCCAAGATATAAGGTTTTTTCCAACAAGTACACAATACCCAGAGGTGGATCGTCTATCAATGGGTGACCCTGCCCAATCAGCATCGGAGTATCCAACTATCTGAGTATGTCCTTTATTTTCATACACTAGACCTTTTCCTGGAGCACATTTGATGTATCTCAGAATCCGGATAACAGCATCCATGTGTTCCTGACAAAGGGAGTTTAAGAATTGACTTACCACACTAACTGCAAAAGAAATGTCTGGACGAGTGACTGTGAGATGATTCAGTTTTCCAATCAATCTTCTATACCTTCCTGAGTCAGATAGAGGCTCCCCCTGATTGGGTAGTAGTTTGACACCTGGATCCATAGGAGTATCAGTTGGTTTAGCATTCAACAAACTTGTTTCTTCCAAAATATCCATAGCATATTTCCGTTGAGAAATCATCAAACCATCTTTAGAATGGGCTACCTCAATACCCAAGAAACAACGAAGTTTACCAAAATCTTTTGTCTGAAATTGATTAGAGAGATGTTGCTTTAACTGATGTATACCTTGCTGACCACTACCAGTTATGACAATATCATCTACATACACAATAAGATAAATACACCATTGGGCTGAGTGACGATAAAAAACAGAATGGTCAGCTTCACTACGAACCATACCAAACTGTTGTATTATAGTGTTGAATCTGCTGAACCAAGCTCTCGGAGATTGCTTAAGACCATAAAGAGACTTGTTTAACCTACACACCATATTCGATGACTTCCCCTGAGCAACAAATCCAGGTGGTTGCTTCATATATACTTCCTCTTCAAGATCACCATGTAAAAAAGCATTTTTGATGTCAAGTTGATGAAGAGGCCAATGTCGAATGGCTGCAATGGCTAGAAAAAGTCTAAAAGATGCCATCTTGACTACAGGCGAGAAGGTATCACTATAATCCAATCCAAAAATCTGAGTGTACCCTTTGGCTACCAAGTGAGCTTTAAATTGATCAATCTTACCATCTGGACCAACCTTCACTGTATAAAACCAACGACAACCTACTAAAGATTTGCCATGGGATAGAGGAATCAGTTCCCAGGTACCACTGCTTTGAAGAGCACACATTTCATCAATCATTGCTTGCCTCCACTCAGGGTGAGTTAATGCTTCAGTTGGAGTTTTAGGAATAGAAACAGAAGACAAAGAAGACAAACAAGTATATTGCAAAGGGGAAAGACGATAATAACATAAATCAATATAATTTGGAGAAGGATTTCGTGTTTGATGTATACCTTTTTGAAGGACAATCGGAAGATCGGACTCAGATTGCAAGATCAGATCCGGTGATGGCGGAGGCGTCGGAGGAGAGTCTTCAATGACCTCAGGGACATGTATGACCTCAGAGACAGGTATGACTTCAGGGACAAAGACGACAGGTGTTGGGTGACAACGCTGATATGTTTGAAGTGGTCGAGAAGTGGGTGGGTCAGGAGCCATAGACTGATGGGGGATAATGGTAGGCGGGACATTAATAACTGCCGGAAAATGTGTTGGAGTACTTTCTTGAATGGGTTATGGAGTTACGTGACTGAACTCAAAATATGAAACCGACTTGAAGAAGGTAACATCGGCCGATATTAGGTATCGTTGTAGAGTATGTGAATAACAACGATAACCTTTTTGGGATCGATGGTAACCAAGAAAGACACACTTTAGTGATCGGGATGAGAGTTTATCAAGACCAGGAGAGAGATGATGTACAAAACATGTGGACCCGAAGACTCGGGGAGGAATTGGGTGAAGTGGAGAAATTGGGAAAAAGGATTGAATGAGGGATTTTATTGTTAAGGACAGATGAGGGCATGCGATTTATAAGGTAACATGTCGTTAGCACAGCATCCTCCCAAAACTGAAGTGGAACATTACCATGGAGAAGTAGGGTCCGAGTTGTTTCTACAAGATGCCGATTTTTGCGTTAGGCTATCCCGTTTTGTTGAGGTGTGTGAGGGCAAGATGTTTGATGGAGAATATCATTGTGTGACATAAAATTATGAAATTGTTGGGATAAATATTCACAGGCATTATCACTTCTTTAAGGTACGGATAGACACACCGAATTGAGTTCTTATTTCTTGATAGAATTGTCCAAAAATAGAAAATAATTCAGATCTATTCTTCATTAAAAATAACCACGTGCAACGTGAAAAATCATCAATAAAGGTGATAAAATATATAGACTCAAGAGTAGAGACAGTACGCGAGGGACCCCAAACATCGGTGTGAACTAAAGCAAAAGGGGATGAAGCTCGTTTATTCACTCGATTGGGAAATTGATCACGAGTGTGTTTCCCTAACTGAAACGACTCACAATGTAAATTAGATACCTTCGATAAATTTGACACCAACTTATGTAGTTTGGAAAGACTGGGATGACCTAACTGAGCATGGATAGTGAGTGGAGAATCTTTGGCTGAGCATGTCTAAGATGACACTAGGAGGTAATAAAGGCCTTGAGACTCACATCTGACACCAATCGTCCGTCCCAAACTCCGATCCTGCAAGGTAACATTATTGTTAGTGAAGGTGACACTACAATCAAGAGAACGAGTTAAACGACTGACTGAAAGTAAATTAAATAGACAATTAGGTACATAGAGGACAGAAGTAAACGAGAGAAAAGGTAGAATTTGAACAGTATCAATCCCTTTAGATCGGGTTTGAGAACCATTGACAGAAGTTATAGTAGGTAAGAAACCAGATTAGAGAGGGAAGAGAAAAGATTTTTATTAGCAGTGACATGATCAGACGCACCAGAATCAAGGACCCAAGATCCAAGAGAAGATGATTGAGAGAGACAAGCAGATGAATTACCAGTGTGTGCTACCGAAGCAGTAGAATCTAAGTTCTAATAATTTTGATACCACCTGAGAAAATCATCGTAGTTTGGCGTAAAGTTATAAGAAATAGTCATGAGTATCGGATCTGAAACAATTGCCCTATGGAGAGTGGAGCGGTGGGAAAATTGTTGGGATCGACCGTCGGACGTGTTGTCACGTGCAGAGGTTTCTGCCAATGAAAATTGGGGAATGGATGGATCGGAAGAGGCACTTCAGCTGGTAGGTTACCTGAGAATTTTGAAAAGCAGTAGAATCTAAGTTCTGATAATTTTGATACCACTTGAGAAAATCATCGTAGTTTGGCGTAAAGTTATAAGAAATAGTCATGAGTATCGGATCTGAAACAATTGCCCTATGGAGAGTGGAGCGGTGGGAAAATTGTTGGGATCGACCGTCGGACGTGTTGTCACGTGCAGAGGTTTCTGCCAATGAAAATTGGGGAATGGATGGATCGGAAGAGGCACTTCAGCTGGTAGGTTACCTGAGAATTTTGAAAAGTGAGAGGCAAACCGGAGTAATGACACGGTTTACAAAAAAAAATCACCGAAAGACAGTGGATCAACTGGGTAAAGCACGGCGAAGAAAAAATTATCTTTTAGCAGGCTCTAGATACCATGATGAAATACAAGAGATTAAGAGACATTTGAATAAACCGTGTGTTTTGAAAACACTAAGGAGACTTTATTATATATAAAGAGATTATAAATAATTACATGATATAATCGATGTGGGACTATTGATATACAAATATTCTTAATACTATATTTACAAATATCAACAATATTAATAATAATAATTCAATAATAATAATATTAATAATAATAATAATAATAATATTAATAATAATAATAATATTTTTAGACATAATATCAATAATATTTCTAATAAATAATAATTATATTGATAATTAATAATAATATTAATAATAAAATTAATTTGACTTAAATAATATTAATAATATTCTTAAAACAATAATTAAAATTAATAAGAAATGTTAATAAATATTAATATAAATACTCTAATTACGTTACTTTTTAAAAAGTAACACTATTATTTAATATAATAAAAATAATAATTTAACCATAATGTATCCCAATATTAATCTATTTTTGATTAAAAATACAACCCAACGAATAATAATATTGCCCCCGATTAAACAACTCATATATACCTTTAACATGATTATGTTTTCAGTTATACCCCTAAATAGGAATTTAGTTCCTATGAGAAAATAATTGCCAAAATAGTCCTCCTTTGACTTTTTAAGTCATTGGAATTGACCAGATGATCCATATGGGACTCTAAACATATGAGTGATATGTATCCTAAGTTAGTAGTAAAGACGAATGATGTGGTTAAAATTTAGGGTACGACACTTGGGATGGTAATGAAGTAAGTTCATCTTCCAACTCAGAAAAATGAAGAATGTGAAAACTTCACATTAATCGTCACACCATTTTGATAATGAATAAGAGGTTAGTGATTATGAATTAAATGATAAATCTCGTATGAGGAATTACAAAATGTATTTCATGAATTACATGAGAAATGTTTGACACTTTCTAGAACTTGTGCAAAACAAAAGAAATTAATTTTATCTCTATAAAACAAGGTCAATGATACAAATATGAAATTAGAAAAGGACAAAAATTATGCATATAATAAATGTCAAGAACACGAATTCAAAATTGTTGTACTAAACCAAATTATAAAGAAATATGAAAAGGTTAATTTGAGTTAGAAGATGTGATAAGGAGACAAAGGTATTCAAATAGAAAAAATGGTCTTGGTTTTTCTAATTTTGATAAACTCAACACAAGTAAAACAATCTTTGCAAAAAGCTAGAACAACATCCAACAATGTGGAATCAAAGAAAGTACATATTGTAAATCCTTCCAAAAGATCAAATGTCATAAATAATTATTATGGTAGAAATTATTCAAATGTTAGAAATAATTCTTATGGTAGAAATCATTCTAATGTTACAAATAATTCTTATAATAGAAATTACGTTTAAATGGTCTATTGGTCCCTGTAAATTAGTAAGTTTCTGATTTTGATCCCTGTAATTTATTTTTTTGGGTCAGAGTCTCTATATCTCACTTTTTGTATTGCTTTTAGTCCCTAAAGTAAAAATCCGCAGGTTTCCTGTGAATTTTCCTTCGAATTTTCCCAAAAACAACACAAAAGTGAGATATAAGAACTCAGACAAAAAAAATAATTACAAAGACCAAAACCAAAATTTCACTAAATTATAGGAATTAAAAGACTATTTAAGCCTAGAAATTATTATATACTTGTGCGTATAGTAAAAGGAGAAAATATTTTAACTTATTTTTCTTACCAAAATTATTACTTTACACAGACTTTTCTGAGTTAAAAGCTCAAATATTTCTTGCTGAGTTATAAATCCTTGGTTTACCGAGAATGATCTATAAATTCTGGAGGAGGAGTGTTTTATGCAGAAAATTCTTGAAGACACCGCAGTCGGTACGTTGTTAAAGTGATTTGCGAACAACCATGTATCATAGCAAAATACAATTATAAATCAGAGCACAAATATATCCATCAGTGTAAGAGCAATATAATTTGTATAACCACCTGGTTTAAAGTCATCAAATCATAAAACAAGTAAAGGATGAAAATAAATATAATATATTTCACCAACAAATGAATGAATGAATCAAGTCCACTTCTTGTTTTTGGATTATGTTTGGAACCTCAGTAGAGCATGCAACCGTAAAGAAGCCGGTACGCAAGATAGTTGAAATATGAATCACTATGAAAGATCAATAACAAAACACATCTCGTATAACAAAGGGAATGAAGGAATAAATATGATCCGAAAAGTACTGACGGTATATTTTAGAAAGAAAAAAAAAACATAGCATGCTTTCTATCCTGTTTTGGTTATCAACTTAACATGTAGTTAAAATCTATCAGAACTGCTAACAAAAAAAGTAATCAGCAATAACTTTGTCTGAACAAAGGCATTTGAAACAGTTATTTCTTTCCATATATTTTATGGACATGATTTAGTCCAATTATGATATAATAATAATTCAGCCCGTATTCCCTCTCCTCAGAATAAAAGAATTTAAATCGTACCTTGGGATGACAGACCAAAATCTTTGATTGCTCTAGTTCTTCATTTATTGCATGTGCTTGAGAACCTTGTTTGCATTTTGTATATTGAATAATGGTTGCAATCTATAGAGTTTAAACTTGCCTTAATCAAAAACAACTCAAGCAAAAAAAGTGTCCATATCAATATCAATGATTTGAGTTTGTAAGAAATAGATACAAAAAACAATAACCTTTGTCAAACAACATAACTTCTCCTTTCGATTAAATAAAAACAAAAAGTATCATGTCCCTCTTCCAACCTGCAAACAGATAGCAAAACATTCAATGGAAGAAAAAAGGCCAGAAAAAATCATGACATGTGGACTCCAAATTAGAATAGAGACTCCAATATGTTATTCAAATGTTCAATGAACAATTTTGAAATCCAAGTCTTTCGCATAACCAGAAAGAACTGCCAATATGCACAGACCAACTAGGACCAAAAAATGATTGATTAAAACAGAAATTAAGCAGGTAATGCACTTCCCTCCAACAAAACCACCTTCTAACGAGCATACTTCCATCTCGCGCTGACAGCCCTATTATGCAAGTTCACATCCACTGAGTTTTTTTGGAACTCAACTCTTCAAAATGCTTGGGATTGTAAAAGTGGGGGGCTATCTCCAGCAACCACTCTGGCTTTATCTCTGTGACCTGTCTCATATATTCCTTGGTTGTGAGTACTAGTTCGTTGTATAAAACCAGTCTAGGAAGAACCTTTGTCAGCCCTGAACTAGGATGTACGTAAACAGTCTGTAGATTTTTAACCATTCGATAAGATCCGTTCTTTTGCATTCTTGCAGAGTGAGGGAAAAATCCAGATATTATGGATTTCTTGATGGCGTCTAAATCATTAGAATTTGAAGTTAGTTCGATCTCAACCCTCTCCAAAAGACCTGCAAGTTGATTACGTATATCCCTAGCACGTTTCATACTTCTTACCTGTATATAATTCTCGTAACACCATCGTGTTGAATAATTGCTCTCCTTCCATGAATTGTAGACATTAAGATGCGCAATGTGGTCACCACCATTTCCGGTGTGAAAATTCATTCTTGCATTGTCTGCATGTACTTGTTTATCCTTCGGACGGTAAAATATAGAGTTGCCAACAGAAAGCATAGCAGCAATGGAGATGACTTCGTCAGAACACTTGTACTTTTCTGAAGCAACTATCATTTTTGACAACATAGGATCAAGCGGGAACTCTGCCATTCGTCTGCCTACCTTAGTTAATTTGCCACCAACGTTTAAAGCATTTTGTGCGTATAAAAGCTCCACGGCTTTTGTTATAGCCTCAACTGGAGGAGGATCCATAAATTCAAACTGAAACAACTTTTCATTCTCAATACCAAGACAACTTAGAGTTAAGACTACATTTCCAAGGTTAGTTCGTTGTATTTCAGGTGCAGTGTTATCTTCCAAATCATTTAAAAAACTATATGCAGTATACAATCGAAAGCACTTACCATAACTTGTCCTTCCAGAACGACCAGCTCTTTGCTTTGCCGCAGCTTTTGAGATGGGAGAAACTAGTAAAGACTCCATTCCAGTCCTTGGATTATAACATTTCATCTTACAGAATCCTGGATCAATGACATACTTAATCCCATCAATTGTTAATGATGTTTCTGCAATATTGGTGGCAAGGACTACCTTTCTGGCCCCTTCAGGGGTGGGTTCAAATATTTTAGCTTGTAGTTCAGTTGGCAGGTTGGCATATATCGGGCATATAATTAAGTCAGCTATTTTAGTCCCAAAACCTCTCATCCGATGTTTCAGGATTTCTTCTACCGTTTCAATTTCCTCTTGACCCGTAAGAAATACCAATATATCTCCTGGAGGTTGAGTGGCATGGATTTGAAGTGTCGTGACGATAGCAGCATCCAAGTAGTTGGCTTCTGGTGCTTTGGTGAAGTGTATTTCAACAGGATACCGTCTCCCAGGAATTTTGAATATTGGAGCAAGATCAAAGTAATTGCTGAACTTCTCTGCATCAAGAGTAGCACTTGATATCAGCACCTTAAGATCAGGTCGAGCAGGAGCAAGATCCTTCACTAATCCAAACAAAATATCAGTAGAAAGTGTTCTTTCATGAGCCTCATCCACCATTACAACACTATAACTTTCCAGCTGAGGCTGAACAAGGAATTCCCTCAACAACATTCCATCAGTCATATATTTCAAGATGGTCTTCTTGGACGTGCAATCCTCAAAACGTATGGAGTAACCAACTTCGTGTCCTAGTTTAACACCCATTTCTTGAGAAACTCGGGAAGCAACACTGATAGCAGCAACACGCCGTGGCTGAGTACATGCAATCATTCTTCCATGCTTTGTATAACCGGCTTCATGGAGATATTGGGGAATTTGTGTAGTCTTTCCAGAACCAGTTTCACCAACAATGACAAGTACCGGGTGATCATGAACCGCTTGAAGCAATTCATCCCGGAAAGAATATATGGGTAGCTTTTTCCTCTCTTCTTGAAGTGCCTCTAAAACTGACCTTTTAACTCTAGACTTTTCCAATGCAATCTCTTCTTCAAAATCGGACTTATCTCCATCCATCACAAATGCCTTGATAAAATCAATGTGATCCTCAAACACAAACTGGTAATCATCAGATTCTCGCCTTTTATTTTTCGAACCAAACTTTAGTGTTGCCTTTCTAATCTGATGTTCCTCCCAAGGCTCTTCTTTCTCAGTATTTGGATCGGTGTAGCGCTGCATAGCCACAGAAAACCTCTTTTCTTGATTAATAACACCATTCCGATCATCAAAAGCTTCTGGAATTCTATACTCATTATGCACACTCTTTAACAGTTCCTTCTTTGAAAGTATGTTATATGTCTCTTTCTTGTGCCTGAGATCACAGTATTCAACTTCTGAAAGCTTCGCACCTTCAAATAGATAATGCTCATCTTCAATATAATCCCTGAGTTCTTGTAATTTCTTTTCCTCCCTTTTTTTCAAATACTCTTGCCTCGAAACTTTCCTCAAAGTTTCAACATCCTCATTATCTTTTGCAGCATTAGAATTTCTAGAAACCTTCTTCCGTTCAGCAAACCTACGTGTTTTGGCCGAATCTCTTTCTCTCAAATGCTGCTCTAGTTCCTCCTTCTCGTTTTGATCTTTCAATATTTCTTCATCTACATACTTTGAACTATTGTATTCATCTTGGAAAGATGAAGTTTTTCTCTTCAACTCCCTCTCTTTTTTCTCATCTTGAACTCCTCTTCTACTTCTCTTCTTCAAACCCATTTCTTTCACAAAAGATGGACCTAAAAACAGAAGGCACAAACAAAAATTAACTAAAATATGTTGAAATATTGAAATTATATCTTGAAATATAGAAATTATAATTAACGATGACTATAACTACACTTTCAATATTATTTTTCTTCTATAATTCTTCTGCATTATGCCAATTCATCTCTAAACTATCTCAAATACTATTATTACAGAAAAGGTAACGCGGGAAAGTACAATTGGGGAGAAAGTTAGAAAGCAAACCTTAAACGGCTGGCCGGTGAGAGAGGAGGTGTGCGACGGCTAACGGAGAAGAGGTGGTAGCGCGACGGCTAACGGACAAGAGGTGGTAGCGCGACGGCTAACGGACAAGAGGTGGTAGCGCGACGGCTAACGGACAAAGAGGTGGTAGCGCGACGGCGAACGGACGAAGAGGTGGTGGCGCGACCGATTACGCAGCAGTTGTAACGATCAAAATCTAGGGATTGAATTTCGAGGTGAATTAAACAAATAAACTTCTTTATTTTATAAGGTAAAAAATACTAAATCTAATCGATATTTTAGAGATAGTGAATCTTTTTTAGAGATACTAAATATAAGATATTGTGCAATTATTATTCAAAATTTAATTTTACCCGTTTCTTTTTAAAAAAATTACTCCTATTTTCTTAAAAAAACATTTCATCTTAAAAATTAAATCAAAAAGTATTTAAAAGAATTGAAAGGCGGTCGAAATGATAGTAATACTTGTCCATGAAGAAAAGAAAAAACAACATTTTAGGAAGATACCATAACTGAAGTTGCAAAGATCGACTATAACACTGTTATTGTGATGGAGAAAAATATAGATAATAATACATTTTATAAAATAATACATATAACTATTCTATTGTTTTTAAAAATTCTAAAAGTACAACTTAATAAATTAATTATGGAAATTTTCATTAAGTTTTGACTTTTCAAAATTTTATTTTTTTTAATAATTTTTTTTTTCTTTGTAATACTTTTATGTTTTTTTTTTAAATAATTTAAGATCGGTTTGATTCAATCAAACAAAAGAGAGGGAGAAATTTTTATCAAATAGAGAGAAGGAAAGAATATGATTTTCATATAGAATAATACTAAATATAGAAAAAGTACTATCTAATTTACCTTTTTACTACTGAAAATTAATTTACATTGAATATGTTCTTACTTGTAATTGACTAATACAAATATTTGGGTCAATGTAAACATCTCATATTTCCAAGTGACGTAACTTTGTTTTCACTAAAAAAAAATTCCAAATCAATTTCATGTTCTCTGTTGCACGCAAAGGTTATCTCTCTGTTTTCACTTTTTCATTCAAAATTCAATTTTCAGTTTCTCTCCCCACCTCTCTCTTTTCCCTTGAAACCATAACGTCGTCGTCGTTTTCTCCACGCCGTCTCCAGCTATCACTTCATCAAATGAAAATATCAAATCCATATTTATAATCCCTGTCTCACGGGATTCCTAATGAATTGGTTAGATTTTTGTTTCCAACGATCTCGTCGTCGACCACCGTTTCTTCTCTTACTGTCACTACGATGAAACCAATATAGAGTAGAACTCGCACTAAATTTTCATTATACTCTTTCAATTTTTCTTTTCTTCAATGACTATGTATTATTTTCTTGGAGAAAATAGATTCAGATTTACGAAATTAATTTGTGTGAACCTTGTAGATTTCAAGCTTGGAAAATAATACAAAGAGAAAGTCGGTGAAGAAGAGAGTGGTCAACAGGTTTGTGTTTTGGTTTGTGTTCCTGATTGCAGAGGTACCAACTATTGGCAATTGAGTTTTTGTTTTTGTTGGTAAAGATGTTACCGTTGAATTTTGTTAGAAATCCACTACAACCTATGGAGAATTTCAATTAATTTTAATGAACAAGATGGTTATCAACCACACAATGACAATGAAAAGAAAAATTGAGAAAGAAAGAAAAGAACGTTGGAGAAGAAGAATATTTTCTGCAGAGTTTTCCCTCTGTCCACAATCTGTGGAAAACTTCTTTATTCACTTTGCAACTTCAAAATTCTGTGAATACAATATTATGAGTTCTTTCTTCTCTTTATTCAAGAATAAGGGTTACTCCCTCTATTTATAGGCTTAGGTTAGCTTGCTCCGAAAGCCAAAGCCCAAAACTATAAAAACCCAAAATAGTTAACACTACTAAAAAATAGGCCTAAGTCAAAATCATGTGTGAAGCAGCATGCTTCGACACTTCGACACATTAATACAACTCGACACACTAGGTGATTCGGTACTTCCTTGTTCTATCGAGCAACCTTCTTCGACACAAGGTATTATAATTCAATACACCACCTAATTCATTGTGTCTAAGTTATTTACATTCATAATAACTCTTAGTCTTCTGAACACTTCGACCTGCACTCCCTTTGTCATGATGTATGCAATATGATTCTCAGGTATGCGGTATTCCACATTCATCTTCCCATCTGCTACCTGCTCTCGAAGATAATGGAACCTCATTTCGATGTGTTTGCTTCGACCATGTGCTATCGGATTCTTCGTCAAATTGATAGCTGACATGTTGTCGATCTTCATGGTAATTGCTCCATGACTCTTCGTTGTTATCTCTTTGACCAGATTCACCATCCATGTTACTTGACATGCACAAAGGGAAGTAACTATGTATTCTTCTTCGTACAATGATAATGCCACTACTATCTCTTTTCTCGAACTCCAAGCAATCGATGCACCACCTATCATAAACACATAGTCAACTGTGGATTTTCGATCATCAGCATCACTACACCAACTTTAGTCGGTGTATCTGTTAGCTGAGATTTTCGACGCCAAGGTTGGATTAAATATGATGGGCAAAAGAAATAGTTTGTTTCAACTTCGACAAGAAGAAGGAATTGTTGTCGAAGAGGGTTTTTGTGTAATAGGGAAATGTTGGGTTTCAGACTTAGAAGCATTTATGGTTTTGGACCAAAATTTTGACAGAAGTAATATTGATGTTTCTTTCGATGAAAGGTATTGAACTTTGAATAAAAATGATAACTGTCTTTTTTTTTTATCCATTTATCTAAGAAGGACGCGTGTAATGTAACACCCTTCTACCCAAACGACATATTTAAATAGATTATCAGAGTACAACATGTAGAAGAGTTTTACATTTCTTACAACATAACACTTATCGCATCACAACATAAAACATATTATTTATTTTATTAAAACTTCGCAGCGGACAACAACACAAATATTATCATTCATCATATAACAATTCATAATAATGTTTCAACATTATCTCAACAAAGCATCTCAACATATTAGTCATCATAAACAACGTAAATAATAACCAATTATCTATCGAATCCCATAACCCCGGTGTCACATGACCAGAGCATTTGACTCGACTCTGTAGAATAACTCTACACTTATTCTTCAAACCTCAACAATAGCTACTCCTCTTTATCTGCACATTGCTCATCATAGATGAACATGAACACATGCAGAAGGGGTGAGAATTACATTATTAAATAATAATATAACGACAGAAATATAAACATAAATATATTTCACATATGCCAACACAGCTCATCATAATCATCATAATCAACATACTCATGAACATCAACAAAACAACATATCAAATGCAATGCACACACCCATGCATGACTCAACACGACTCGGTATACCCATTTTGTGACCAACTACAGGATCACCACTCCCAGATTCATCACCATAGAATCCGAGTTCCCCGCAAGGAACCAAGCTTCTCAACAAGCCCGGAGTCAACAACATCATTGGAACTCAGTCCGTTCATCACTAGGCATCGGCCTTTCATGAATGCATGCACACCAAGCATGCATCATAATCAACATAGCAACAACAGCATCATATAGTCATGTTATCATCATCATTAACACATTCTATCACAAAAGCATATCACATCATGCCACATAATCAAACACAGTATTAGCACACTCTACTAATATCTATACCACTCAAAGCAACGGGAAATGATCCCTCGTATACTATGCATCAGCTAAGTTACCTCGCTCAGCCTAAACAACCAAAAACTGCACAACAACAGCCCAGGAAAGACCACAAGTCTGCCCATACGCGTATTGCCTATGCCCATACGCGTATTGCCCACGCCTGACCAAATCCATACGCGTATTGCCCATGTCCATACGCGTATGCTACGCGTATCACATTCCCATACGCGTACCAACAGAGACCAAAACACGTTCAACACATCATCTTCCTCATCCATACGCGTATTGCCTAGTGCCATACGCGTACCAGCAATCTCATACGCGTATTGCCTAGTGTCATACGCGTATGACCAGAAACCAGATTTCCAGATCTGCAATGGCTTTCTCTGCTACGAGATCTATCCAAATTCATCCTTCCACAGTCCAAATTTCACACAAAATCACTCATATCATCTAATACAAATAGTCCCCTATTCGATTTCACAAATCTTAACATCATTGCATATAATTTCTACGAATTCCTTCGATTAAAATCCCAATTTCGTTCATCCAATATTTCACCATTTTCAGCATATTATTGTTTAATAAGGTTCAGACCCCTTACCTCTTTGGATTGAAGGAAGTTCTGAGCAATCTTTGGCCTTTTCCTTCTCCTTCTCTTTCTCTTCAGCGTTTCTCCCTTTCTCTGACTCTGAGGCAAAAATACGTGAAAACACTCTGAGTTCTCACCTTGGCCTCTTTTATCCATTTCCACTTTTACCCTTCCACTCTTCATATTCCATTTATTTTATTTATTTAATTATTATTAAAATAAATAACATCTATAATAATAATAATAATTCCCAATATTATTAATAATTCATTTTACCTTCAAATAATCATATTAAAATAATATTTAAATTAATCTAACAATATTCTGGGTGTTACAACTCTCCCCCACTTTAGAAGTTTTCGTCCTCGAAAACATACCTCAAGCAAATAGAGCCGGATACGACTCCTTCATCTGATCTTCACGCTCCCAAGTCAAGCTCTCACCAGCTGGACCTCCCCAAACAACTTTCACTAGAGCAATCTTCTTACCTCTCAGGGTCTTCTCTTCTCGGTCATCTATCCGAATTGGCAACACCTCAACGGTCAAATTATCCCTCACCTGGATATCATCCAACTGAACAACATGCGAAGGATCCGCAATATATTTTCTCAACTGAGATACATGAAACACATCATGCAGGTTAGAAAGCGACGGCGGTAAAGCTATCCGATACGCCACTTCTCCAACCCTCTTCAAAATCTGATACGGACCCACAAACCTCGGAGTAAGCTTTTTAGACTTTAAAGCTCTACCCACACCTGTCGTCGGAGTAACTCTCAAGAACACATGATCTCCCTCTTGGAACTCAAGTGCCTTTCTCCTCTTATCATGATAACTCTTCTGACGACTCTGAGAAATCTTCATTTTCTCCTGAATCATCTTAACCCTTTCAGTCGTCTGCTGCACAATCTCAGGTCCGAGTACAACACTCTCACCTGATTCATACCAACACAATGGAGTTCTACACCTCCTACCATACAATGCTTCATATGGAGCCATACCGATACTAGCATGAAAACTATTATTATAAGTAAACTCCACCAACGGCAAATAACTATCCCAAGAACCACTCTGCTCCAACACACAAGCTCTCAACAAATCCTCCGAGGATTGGATAGTTCTTTCAGTCTGACCATCAGTCTGAGGATGATAAGCTGAACTCAACCTCAACTTAGTCCCCAACGCTTTCTGCAAATTTTCCCAAAATCTAGAAGTAAATCTGGGATCTCTATCAGACACAATACTGGATGGAATACCATGCAGCCTCACTATCTCCTCAATATACAACTCTGCCAACTTCTCTAAAGAGTGATTAATCTTCATCGGCAAGAAATGCGCCGACTTAGTCAATCGATCCACAATCACCCAAATAGAATCATTACCTTTCACCGTCCTCGGCAATCCCGTCACAAAATCCATGGAAATGCTATCCCACTTCCATTCAGGAATCTTCAAAGGTTGCATCATACCTGCCGGTTTTTGATGTTCAATCTTTGACTTCTGACAAGTCAAACAGGCATACACAAACTTAGCAACATCTCTTTTCATACCAGCCCACCAAAACAACTTCTTCAAATCTTGATACATTTTAGTTGCACCTGGATGGATACTCAATCCACTCCTATGGCCCTCTTCAAGAATACTCTTTTTCAATTCAGACACCTCAGGAACACAAACTCTACCTTTAAATCGCAGGATGCCATTCTCATCAATCTCAAAATTACCACCATTACCCTGGTTAACCATAGTAATATGATCAACTAGAGCGACATCAACTTGCTGACCATTCCGAATATCTTCCAGAATTTCACTAGTCAACTTCAGCATACCCAACTTTACACTATCAGCGGAAACTTCACAACCCAAACTCATATCACGGAACTGTTCAATTAACTCAAGCTCCCGAACCATCATCATAGACATATGTAGAGACTTTCTACTCAGCGCATCTGCAACTACATTAGCCTTACCGGGATGATAACTCAATTCAAAGTCAAAATCCTTCAGTAATTCTAACCACCTTCTCTGCCTCACTCTATTTAACTCTTTCTGATCAAACAGATACTTCAGACTCTTGTGATCACTGAACACTTCGAATCTGGAACCATACAGATAATGCCTCCACATTTTCAACACAAATACAACAGCTGCAAGTTCTAGATCATGCGTAGGATAATTCCTCTCATGAACTTTCAGCTGTCTAGAAGCATAAGCTACAACTTTACCATTCTGCATCAAAACACCACCAAGACCCATCAAAGAAGCATCACAATAAACAACGAAGGACTCACCAGGATTAGGCAAGATCAACACTGGAGCACTGGTCAACCGCCTCTTCAACTCAACAAAACTCGCTTCACAAGCTGCATCCCACACATACACTTGACCCTTCTTAGTCAACTGCGTCAACGGCAATGCCAACTTAGAGAAGCCCTCAATAAATCTGCGATAATAACCAGCTAACCCCAGAGAAAGCTGCGTATCTCAGTAGCAGACTTCGGAGTCTCCCACTGTAATACAGCATCAACTTTAGCCGGATCAACAGAAATCCCACCACTCGAAATCACATGGCCAAGGAAACTCACTTCCTTCAACCAGAACTCACATTTAGATAACTTTGCATATAATTTCTTTTCTCTTAACACCTGCAAAACAATTCTCAGATGTCCTGCATGCTCTTCTTCCGTCTTAGAATATATCAATATATCATCTATGAACACCACAACAAAATTATCAAGGTACGGATGAAATATACGATTCATATATTCCATAAACACACCTGGAGCATTAGACACACCGAACGGCATCACAGTGTATTCATAATGACCATACCTCGTACGGAAAGCAGTCTTCGCAATATCATCTGACTTCACTCGGATCTGATGATAACCCGACCGCAAATCAATCTTACTGAAAACATGAGCTCCAACCAACTGGTCCATCAAATCATCAATCCTCGGCAATGGATACCGATTCTTGATAGTCACCTTATTCAACTGCCGATAATCGACACACAACCTCATCGTACCTTCTTTCTTCTTCACTAACAACACTGGTGCACCCCAAGGAGAAACACTTGGACGCACAAACTTCTTCTCAAGCAATTCTTCAAGTTGCTTCTTCAATTCAACTAATTCAGTTGCCGACATTCTATAAGGAGACATCGACACTGGACTCGTACCTGGTACTAAGTCAATGGCAAATTTGACTTCACGTTCTGGAGGTAAATCACTTACATCCTCCGGAAACACATCCTGAAATTCACAGACAACAGGCAAATCTACACTCACCACTTTCTTATCCGATTGCAGAGACGCAAATAAAGCGAATATCTGAGCTTCATTTTTCACAAAATCCCCCACCTGCCTAGCAGATAGAAATCTTGCCTCATCATTCTCACCAACTTCAGAAAACCACACCGTCTTCCCATAGCAGTTGATAAACACGCCATAGAATTCTAGCCAATTCATTCCCAGAATAATATCAATTTGGTGCAAGGGTAAGCACACCAAATCAACCACGAACTCTCTCTCAAAGATCGTCAAATGACAACCTCGACAGACAACAGAAGTCTTCACAGAACCATTAGCAGGAGTATCTATCACCATACTTCCGCCTAGGGACGACATAATCACACCAATCCTGGTCGCACACTCATACGAAATAAACGAATGAGTAGCACCAGTGTCAACAATAGCAAGCAATTCAACATTATTAATCAAGCAAGTACCTTTAATCAGATTATCTTCTTTAGGAGCTTCAGCCCCACTCAGAGCAAACACCCTACCAGTAGTATGAGCTGCAGTAGCCGCCTTCTTCGGTTTCGAGCACTGCGAACTGATATGGCCTTTCTCGCCACAATTAAAACATGTCGGACCAGCATCCTTACATTCCGTAACTCTATGACCAGCCTGACCGCATCGGAAACATCTCAGCACTTTCTTGGTACAGCTATCAGCACGGTGGCCTGGCTCGCCACACTTGAAACATTTACCAGCTATGGGAGATCCTCCCCCACTTGGCTTCTTCCCATCTACCACTTTCTGCTTACCTTTACCATTCGGAGATGCATAAGGACTACCACGATCCTTATTCTTCTTCTCACTAAGACTCTTGTAATGAGCAGTCCTAGCCTTGCTATCTTCATCAAATATCCTGCACTTATTAACCAGTGTAGGAAACCTACGAATCTCCTGGTAACCAATGCCTTGTTTGATCTCGGGACGCAACCCGTTCTCAAACTTGACACACTTGGATTCCTCAGCATCAACATTATTATAATGAGGACAATACTGCACCAGCTCCTCAAACTTCGAAGCGTAATCAGCAACAGACATGTTACCCTGCTTCAGTCCTAGAAATTCCATCTCCTTCTTACATCGCACATCAGCAGGAAAATATTTCTCCAGAAAGGCCGTCTTGAACCTTTCCCAAGTCATCTCAGCACCTGGTACTTCAATTCTCTGGCGAGTGTTATCCCACCAGTTTTCAGCCTCTTCAGATAACATATGCGTACCAAACTGCACCTTCTGTGCTTCAGTACACGTCATCACCCGGAAAATCTTCTCAATTTCCTTCAGCCAAATCTGAGCACCATCTGGATCATAGCGCCCTTTGAATGTAGGAGGGTTATTCTTCAGAAACCTTCCCAAATTCTTAAACTCGTCGACCGACGGATTCTGCTGCGCCTGCCTAGCCTGCGCCATAGCAGCCAAAGCCTCAGCAATCGCACGGTCATTTTCTCCAGCCATACTCTGCACAACACCACTACAACCGTTAAATATCGACAGTGTCATTTACACTAATCGACCAACAGGGAAAACATCACATTATGACTCGACTGGACTGACTATGCTCTGATACCACTAATGTAACACCCTTCTACCCAAACGACATATTTAAATAGATTATCAGAGTACAACATGTAGAAGAATTTACATTTCTTACAACATAACACTTATCGCATCACAACATAAAACATATTATTTATTTTATTAAAACTTCGCAGCGGACAACAACACAAATATTATCATTCATCATATAACAATTCATAATAATGTTTCAACATTATCTCAACAAAGCATCTCAACATATTAGTCATCATAAACAACGTAAATAATAACCAATTATCTATCGAATCCCATAACCCCGGTGTCACATGACCAGAGCATTTGACTCGACTCTGTAGAATAACTCTACACTTATTCTTCAAACCTCAACAATAGCTACTCCTCTTTATCTGCACATTGCTCATCATAGATGAACATGAACACATGCAGAAGGGGTGAGAATTACATTATTAAATAATAATATAACGACAGAAATATAAACATAAATATATTTCACATATGCCAACACAGCTCATCATAATCATCATAATCAACATACTCATGAACATCAACAAAACAACATATCAAATGCAATGCACACACCCATGCATGACTCAACACGACTCGGTATACCCATTTTGTGACCAACTACAGGATCACCACTCCCAGATTCATCACCATAGAATCCGAGTTCCCCGCAAGGAACCAAGCTTCTCAATAAGCCCGGAGTCAACAACATCATTGGAACTCAGTCCGTTCATCACTAGGCATCGGCCTTTCATGAATGCATGCACACCAAGCATGCATCATAATCAACATAGCAACAACAGCATCATATAGTCATGTTATCATCATCATTAACACATTCTATCACAAAAGCATATCACATCATGCCACATAATCAAACACAGTATTAGCACACTCTACTAATATCTATACCACTCAAAGCAACGGGAAATGATCCCTCGTATACTATGCATCAGCTAAGTTACCTCGCTCAGCCTAAACAACCAAAAACTGCACAACAACAGCCCAGGAAAGACCACAAGTCTGCCCATACGCGTATTGCCTATGCCCATACGCGTATTGCCCACGCCTGACCAAATCCATACGCGTATTGCCCATGTCCATACGCGTATGCTACGCGTATCACATTCCCATACGCGTACCAACAGAGACCAAAACACGTTCAACACATCATCTTCCTCATCCATACGCGTATTGCCTAGTGCCATACGCGTACCAGCAATCTCATACACGTATTGCCTAGTGCCATACGCGTATGACCAGAAACCAGATTTCCAGATCTACAATGGCTTTCTCTGCTACGAGATCTATCCAAATTCATCCTTCCACAGTCCAAATTTCACACAAAATCACTCATATCATCTAATACAAATAGTCCCCTATTCGATTTCACAAATCTTAACATCATTGCATATAATTTCTACGAATTCCTTCGATTAAAATCCCAATTTCGTTCATCCAATATTTCACCATTTTCAGCATATTATTGTTTAATAAGGTTCAGACCCCTTACCTCTTTGGATTGAAGGAAGTTCTGAGCAATCTTTGGCCTTTTCCTTCTCCTTCTCTTTCTCTTCAGCGTTTCTCCCTTTCTCTGACTCTGAGGCAAAAATACGTGAAAACACTCTGAGTTCTCACCTTGGCCTCTTTTATCCATTTCCACTTTTACCCTTCCACTCTTCATATTCCATTTATTTTATTTATTTAATTATTATTAAAATAAATAACATCTATAATAATAATAATAATTCCCAATATTATTTAATAATTCATTTTACCTTCAAATAATCATAT